>NC_090646.1:117926574-117946574 GCF_040937935.1 Hyperolius riggenbachi | reverse complement strand
TTTTGTTATGAACAAGATTGGATAATTAATTTAAGTATCTTGATTGGGTGTGTTTGCAGGGCCGGATTTGTATTCTTTACCTCCCTAGGCCACTGTCACCAGCCACCCCCCTTCAGTATAGGTAGCGAGATGACCCCTCCCCTTCCCTCTAGTATAGGTAGCCAGATGACTCCTCCCCTTCCCTCTAGTATATGTAGCCAGATGACTCCTCCCCTTTCGCTCCAGTATAGGTAGACAGCTGACTCTATCAATCCCTCCCCCCCTTTCAGTATAGATAGCCAGCTCTCCTTCACACCGCAGCAGCCATCAGTGTCACTCATTTCTCCACTCGTCTCCAGTGCAGAAGCTTCCTCTTCCTTTCCATCTCCAATGCTGGCATGCTGCCCAAGTCCATTGCCACCAACCACATGTGCACAGAGAGCAAGGTGACTGCTGAACAAGCGGCTAGCAGTAAAGAACCGCAGTCAGGCGTTCACCTGATCTCCCTGCATTTCAGCATTTACAAGCTTGCAAATGCTGCACCAGTTTAGCCTGCTGCTTTGGTGCCCTTCGTCCTGTGGTACCCTAATTGACCCTGTCCTAAATCCGGCCCTGTGTGTTTGTATGACTCCTACAGTGTGTGTATGTGTGTGTGTGGGGGGGGGGGGGTGTCTGTGTGTGTGTGTCTTTGTGTGTCTGTGTGTGTGTGTGTGTGTGTGTGTCTGTGTGTGTGTGTGTGTGTGTGTGTCTGTGTGTGTCTGTGTCTGTCTGTGTCTGTGTCTGTGTCTGTGTGTGTGTGTGTGTGTGTGTGTGCGTGCGTGTGTGTGTGCGTGCGTGCGCGTGCGTGCGCGCGTGTGTGTGTGTGTCTGTGTGTGTGTGTGTCTGTGTGTGTGTGTGTGTCTGTGTGTGTGTGTGTGTGTGTGTGTGTGTGTCTGTGTGTGTGTCTGTGTGTGTGTGTGTGATTCAAGCCTGTAAATAGACCTGTGATGTGAGACCCAGGGCTTTGAGGGACCCTAACTGCAAACCTTAAGGGACTGTACTTCAGATCTGGTGTTTTTGTGGCTACACTTGTTATGGGTGTGAAAATCATGATGGCCACACTTGTATGAGCCTTGTGAGATGGCCCCAAGGTCATAAAGGGGTCACCAAGGGGAGGCAAGGGAAGGGGTGTGCGCATCGGGGGGCCCCACCAAACTTTTGCTGGAGTGCCCCATAAGTTACGCCACTGCTGTCACTGGCAGGTATAATGACTCGATCCCTTCAGCAACAGTATAGGGCCAAGGCTGCACAGACTCATCCCTAGTCTGCAAGCCAACATCATGTCTATCACTATGAAGAAAGGTGGAGGGACAACACATGCTGCAAGACAGGATGGCTTCCAGTGGAGCGCACAGAGAAGGGGGGGGGGTCTGAGTGGGAGAACAACATGCTCATCAGTTACCTAGGTGTCAGGCATTGCTGAAGTTCTTAGGCAACGTCAGCCAGTGTTTATCTAACATGTGTACATGCTGCATTACAAGGCCTCTCTGTGTCTCTAGACAATAGCATTATTTTACTACTAGTGACTTTAGCCCGTTTAAAAACGGGCTAGGTTTGTCACCGCCCATCACGTACACTCGCACACACGCCCGCCCCTTCCTCCCCTTCAGTGTCTCTGCGTCCCTCCCTGCACATCCGCAGTACAACAAAACACACACACAGGGACATGGGATGCAGAGACACTTGGGTTTTATTATAGAGGATTTTGAATTCCATTAGCCATTGCAGCTATAAGACTATATTTCCTTTATGAGTCCTCTTTCCGTGTCATGCTGCTCACCGTCTCTGTCCATCTACCCACTAACTGTCTGCAGCCCCCCTGTCCATCTCTCTCACCTCTGTTTCTCTCTGCCTCTCTATCCATAGCTCTCTCTGCTCCTCTGTCTTTCTCTGCCTCTTTGGCCATCTATCTTCCACCCCCTGTCTCTCTCTGCCTTTCTGTCCATGCCTCTCACCCTCTGCTTCTTTGTCCATCTCTTTCTCAACCTCTCTCTCTCTCTGCCTCTCTGTCCATCTCTCTCACCCTCTCTCTGCCTCTCTTTCCATCGCTTCCACCCTCTGTCTCTCTGTCCATCTCTCTCTCACCCTCTCTCTCTCTCTCTGCCTCTCTGTCCATCTCTCTCACCCTCGCTCTCTCTGCCTCTCTGTCCCTCTCGCTCTGCCTCTCTGTCCACAGCCTCTCTCACCCCCTATTTCTTTTCTTCTTGTATTGTGTGAAATATATATATATATATATATATAGTTTGTTGTGAGGCCAGGCATTCAGTGTGGATACAGCAAAGAAAGCAAGTGGTTGCTAGGAGTAAGGAGGCTTTTCATATAGAATATAAAAGGGCTCTGGCGCAATAGCTAATAATGACCTTTATTAACTGGATTGCCTGAATGAAATGTTGGAAGAAATACATAAGCATCTGCACAATCTGGCTGGCTGCTTAGATATGGATGTAACAGTATATTAAACAATGCTAGAAAGGAATCAAAGAAGGGAAACAATAAAAATTGCTATAAAGCAACGCACCATTTGGCAATTGGTCATTAAGTGCAATTTTTAAATGTGTCATAAAATATGAAGTCTATGAAAAATCCATTACATAGGATTACGCTGGGGACAGTAACCTATTGAACGTAAGGTGGTATAGATTTTTATAAGTGTCTTGTGTATTCTCTGGTACTTTCCTACAATTCATTGTAAAGATTTTATACTGGCTGAATGCAATCAATGATCATATTTATTTGTGTTAAAGCAAAATATAAACAAAACTCATTCTGAGCGAATTGATGCCCCTTAATAAAGGTAAACAAAGGGACATATTTCTGTAAAGGTCACGGGGCTGTGATTTAGGCCTGGAACCCACTAGAAATCACAAATCGCTAGTGTTTTTTAAGTAGCGTTTTGTAAGCAATTTCATGAGCATTTTCCAGAGATTTCGGTAGCAATTTCAAAAAGTGTAAGCCTTGTGCCAGCGATTGTGATAGCGATTTGCGATTAGCGATTTTAATTCTGATTGGTCCTTTCAAAGTATTATATATATTTTTTTTACAATTTGCAGTAATTTAAAATTGCACACAAATTGCTATGTGTAGTGATTCATAAGCAATTTGCCAGCGCTTATATACTTTACATTGAAGCGCAAACACTTCAAAAATGCTGCATATCCTGCGATTGAGATTTTGCTAATCCCAATCGCTACTGTGGAGCTTATTTACATTGGTAGAGCATTTAGGGAAATCGCTAGTGGTTTAAAGCGCTCCCTAAATGCTCAAAAAAGCGCTCTAGTGGGTTCCAGGCCTTAGGGTGGCTTCTTCCGAAAGGCAGAGCGGAGCATGGGACAGGGACCGCTGCACATGGAAGAGGAGGCTGCAAATCAAATTGAGAAGCTGCAAATGGGAAGCAACACATGGAAGAGGGGGCTGCTGTACATGAATGGTACGCACAGTAAAAGAGGCTACATAGACATAAGGAAGGTGGCGCTGCGCATGTAATTCCTGGAAGACACGGTGCGTTTCCGCGGCTTGATCGAGCCATTAGATGATAATGGCCGACGTGTCCGATTCACCCGCTGGATTGATTTTGCGCTTGATACCACGGGTGGGACATTAGAAAAAGATAACAAAAACGAGCAGAAGATAAGATAATCGCCCGTGGGGACGAGCGGGAATCGATCCGGCGACATAATTGAGCCACGGAAATGTCCAGTGTATTCCTGGCATTAGGTTTGTTGTTTTATATATATGTAAATTATCCCCCCTTACCCCGTACTCATGCAGTCATGCAGTGTTAAAGCTCACCGGTCTCACTGTCAAGACTCCCAGCGTCCTCCACCATTTCCTCCCTGTGTGGCACCAGGAGCCTGGGTAGTGTCACACACTTGCCACATGGTACACACACCACAATTTGGTGGCACTCTGTGCAACGGAGGAGGCTGGAGTCACAACGGGGGACAGGTGATATTTTACACAAGAAGGGCACCATTCATTTTTGGGGCAGCAAGGCTGGTGGCAGAGGTGTTGTTGCTAGGCCAATTCCTGAATCTATCAGGAGTCAGTCTGCAGTGTATGGGTAGACAATACATCTCTTTCCGATCAGATGCGATCAGAGTGAAATCTGTCTCTTGGCCAATCTGACCATACATTGCTAGATGTTTGGTCACCTTTAGGCAATAAATGGCAAGTATTAATAGACCTTCTTCAGACTCTACATCCATGGTGACAAACACTCCTCTCAACCCCATCTTGCACATAGATTTTTAAGTGTTCAGGACCACAGTCTTATGCTGGATATACACGATGTGTTTTTTTCCATCGATTTTCCGTCCGATCGATTTCCAATTAGATTCTTTTATCTTTTCTTTTTTCTGTTCACGTCGATGAGAAATCGATCAGAAAAATGATCGAAAATAAGGTCGGATATGTTGGAAATTATCTATGGAACCATCTATCTAACACAAAATTGTATGGTGTGTACCTAGCATTAGTACACAAAAGTTGAATGGATTGTCATAAATAATGTCATCTAACTGGCAACCCTTGTCTTCTCACAGATATCTGCCACCACATGTCATTTCCTTTGTAAAGTAACATTTTATTGAATCCGTTACTCGAAGCAAGGTCTGTTTTAGCTCTGGTTTGCTGCAACCCAATGATGTAGAGTCTGAAGAATGTTTAGGTAGAACTTTAGATTAATGTCATCTAGCAGGGATCAAAGCAGGGATCGTAGCATGATTCCTGGGGTGACATTTTGGGCCGAGGCTGTACAGATATGTTGCTAGTTTGCAGGCTAGCAAATACATTCTGTCACTATGGAGGGTGGCACAAAATGACAGAATGAGGAAGAAAACATTGGGGACGGGATGTGTTCAGGCGATTTTTTCCAGCATGCCGGATCTCTTGCCAACGTATCAGGGCAGAATTTTTACCCAAGAAACAAAATGGGAAAAATGAAATATGTGATATTTTATAATTTTATAATAAAATTATTTCATTTATTTGTCCAATTAACAGTCCTTGCTTAAAATGTTTTTAGAATTTTGAACTTTGTGAACTTACTGTAACCTCTCCAAACAGAAACATGCAGCTACCATAACCCAACTTAGCTACCCTGTTTTATCTAGCTATGGAGCTACAATATTACATTACTCCTAAAGCAACACCTGCTGGTGAAATGTGGTGTATCACTACAGTACAGTACTTCCATTGACTACAGAGGATTCCACTAGGTTAAATGACAATGGGAGAAGGTTTTCCTATCAATGGATGTTGTGAGATATATGCAGTGTTATACTAGGAGGTGGTAAACCTGAGGAAATCCACTTGCTGGCCAAGCAGCAATATTCATGTGCTGCTGCTCACATTGAAGACTTGCTACAGGTCTCTGTTGGGAGTGATAACACAGGGTTTCTGCTGTATGGCCAGCAGGTGGATTTCCCTAGCGTTTCAATCTCCCAGTCTGACGCTGGATATATGGTAACTCTATCTTCCTTAATGCATGGACATAAAGTTGTTGCCAAATTATTTTAGAGATTTTGACCTCAGTCAAAGCAAGACGTTTTGAATCATGATGATAATCTATTGACCTTAGTCGGCAGAACTTATTATGCTGTAAATTCTTGGAATGCTTTGATCTCTTTCTACTACCAGAAAATATAAAAGCTGAAAGCAGAAGTCCTCTCTCATGGTCTCACACTACCCCCTCGTGACAATTGGCCATAAATACACATTACAGCAGCAGTACTAATTGGAAGCAGAAAAATGTAACAAATTAGAAATTAAAAAAATAAAAATGTGCTAAAATAAATTGTCCTGGAGCACTTGCAAGCCTCTAAATAAATTGGTTTCTAAAGAGTTAAATAAATTATCATGAATGTTATATAATCCTGAGTTCAAGGTCATCACTGAATGTAATTTATTATTTTCCGGAATATTTATATACAGTGTATGTATATACATATATATATATATATATATATATATATATATATATATATATATATATATATATATATATATATATACAATTGTGTTCAAAATTATTCATTCCCCACTGAAATTGAGTGTTTTGCCCAGTTTCACATTGATTTTAATCATTTCAGTCATCTTGTTTACAATTAAATCAAAGAGGCACTTGTAAGTCAGACAAATATAACATAACATGTATAATGAAATAACTACAAATGTCTTTTCTGTGCTCACATCATTATCAGTTTTATTCAACCCCCAAGTGACATTCATTCTTAGTACTTAGTACAACATCCTTTTCCAGTTATAACAGCTTTTAAACGTGAAGCATAGCTTGACACAAGTGTCTTGCAGTGATCTACAGGTATCTTAGCCCATTCTTCATGGGCAAAAGCCTCCATTTCAGTCACATTCTTAGGCTTGTGGGCTGCAACTGCTTTCTTTAAGTCCCACCAGAGGTTCTCAATCGGATTTAAGTCTGGTGACTGCAATGGCCACTCCAAAATGTTCCAGCCTTTCATCTGCAACCATGCTCTAGTAGACTTGGAGGTATGCTTGGGATCATTTTCCTGTTGAAAGGTCCAATGTCTCCCAAGTCTCAGGTTTGTGATCGACTGCATCACATTTTCATCCAATATCTCCTGGTACTGAAGATAATTCATGGTACCTTGCGCACGCTGAAGCTTCCCTGTACCTGCAGAAGCAAAACAGCCCCAAAGCAGGATTGAACCCCCGCCATGCTTCACAGTAGGCAAGGTGTTCTTTTCTTCATTGTTCTTCCTCCTACAAACATAGCGTTGATCCATGGGCCCAAACAATTCTAATTTTGTTTCATCAGTCCACAGAACACTATCCCAAAACTTTTGTGAAAGGATGTTGTACTAAGTACTAAGAATGAATGTCACTTGGGGGTTGAATAAAACTGATAATAATGTGAGCACAGAAAAGACATTTGTGGTTATTTCATTATAAATGGTATGTTATATTTGTCTGACTTACAAGTGCCTCTTTGATTTAATTGTAAACAAGATGACTGAAATGATCAAAATCAATGTCAAACTGGCCAAAACACTCAATTTCAGTGGGGGTTAAATAATTTTGAACACAACTGTATGTATATATATATATATATATATATATATATATATATTCCCATAATAAGGAATCAGTAGTAAGATTTGTATATCAATTTGTTAGGGCGATATGTTACTCTTAATATTCATGAAAGTCCCACTCTGCGCTCAATACAAGATTAAAATAAAAACACCATATATCTTCCCTTAACCCACCGGAAAAAAACGAAAAAAAAAAACCAGTCATTGTATATGAGCCCTGCACTGAACTGTTCTCCACTGACACTGCTACTATTACCAGCTGAAGCATACAAGATGAAGCAATAACTTATAAGAAGCAGCTACATGCATAAAATTGAATAATGGTGACCTTTAATTGAACCAGGCAGTGTGACAATCTCAATAAATTAAATCTCTCTGGAAGTGTACCATATTTTGCTTGGCTAATAAATTGACTGGTATGTCAGCCATTGCAGAGTCTATAGCACTATGATCCTCCTCTTACTTCTTAAATACGCACTTCCCTATCTTCTGCTCTAACTTACACCAAAATAATGAAGAAAAGAAAAAAAATGAGAGCTTCAATAAAACATAACTTTACAGTTCCAAGAGCAAGGAACCACTGTAGAAATAGGATAGCAAAATTTACAGTGGCTTGCAAAAGTATTCGGCCCCCTTGAAGTTTTCCACATTTTGTCACATTACTGCCACAAACATGAATCAATTTTATTGGAATTCCACGTGAAAGACTAATACAAAGTGGTGTACATGTGAGAAGTGGAACAAAAATCATACATGATTCCAAACATTTTTTACAAATAAATGACTGCAAAGTGGGGTCATGTGCGTAATTATTCAGCCACCTTTGGTCTGAGTGCAGTCAGTTGCCCATAGACATGGGTTCTAATGACTAAATAGAGTGCACCTGTGTGTAATCTAATGTGAGTACAAATACAGCTGCTCTGTGACAGCCTCAGAGGTTGTCTAAGAGAATAATGGGAGCAACAACACCATGAAGTCCAAAGAACACACCAGACAGGTCAGGGATAAAGTTATTGAGAAATTTAAAGCAGGCTTAGGCTACAAAAAGATTTCTAAAGCCTTGAACACCCCACAGAGCACTGTTCAAGTGATCATTCAGGATTGGAAAGAGTATGGCACAACTGTAAACCTACCAAGACAAGGCCGTGTACCTAAACTCACAGGCCGAACAAGGAGAGTGCTGATCAGAAATGCAGTCAAGAGGCCCATGGTGACTCTGGAAGAGCTGCAGAGATCTGCAGCTCAGGTAGGGGAATCTGTCCATAGGACAACTATTAGTCGTGCACTGCACAAAGTTGGCTCTTATGGAAGAGGGACAAGAAGAAAGCCATTGTTAACAGAAACGCATAAGAAGTCCCGTTTGCAGTTTGCCACAAGCCATGTGGGGACACAGCAAACATGTGGAAGAAGGTGCTCTGATCAGATGAGACCAAAATGGAACTTTTTGGCCAAAATGCAAAACGCTATGTGTGGCAGAAAACTAACACTGAACATCACTCAGAACACACCATCCCCACTGCCAAATATAACAGGGACGCTGGTCAAAGATGATGGGAAGATGGATGTAGCCAAATATAGGGCAATCTTGGAAGAAAACCTCTTGGAGTCTGCAAAAGACTTTAGATTGGGGCGAGGTTCACCTTCAAGCAGGACAACGACCCAAAAGATAAAGCCAGGGCAACAATAGAATGGTTTAAAACAAAACATATCCATGTGTTATAATAGCCCAATCAATGTCCAGATCTAAATCTAATCGAGAATCTGTGGCAAGATCTGAAAACTGCTGTTCACAAACCCTGTCCATCTAATCTGACTGAGCTGGAGCTGTTTTGCAAAGAAGAATGGGCAAGGATTTCAGCCTCTAGATGTGAAAAGCTGGTAGAGACATACCCTAAAAGACTGGCAGCTGTAATTGCAGCAAAAGGTGGTTCTACAAGGTATTGACTCAGGGGGCTGAATAATTACGCACACCCCACTTTGCAGTTATTGATTTGTAAAAAAAAAATTGGAATAATGTATGATTTTTGTTCCACTACTCACGTGTACACCACTTTGTATTGGTCTTTCATGTGGACTTTCAATAAAATTGATTCATGTTTGTGGAAGTAATGTGACAAAATGTGGAAAACTTCAAGGGGGCCGAATACTTTTGCAAGCCACTGTATACTTGCAGAAAAGACACCAGCTTCACTTTACTTGAACCAGTGAGACAAGATTGGTAGCCAACGTTTTTTTCTTTTTTTTTTTTAATAATCGTTTATTAATTATAGTCATTCCTTGGCTTCAATACTTATTAAGCCACTGATTAGGAACAATCATTCTGCTAGAAAATCTGGTAAAGCTGTGATTTGCATGCTTTTCCCAGTTTAGCAGCTAACAATGTAGTGAAGTCATAATATCATCATGAAAGTCATAGATATTGTGACCTCTTAAAGCTGACAGCAGTAGCTTCTCTGTAACTGTCATCGCAGATTTGCTTTAAATCAGGATTGTCAGCCATAGAATCAAATTCCATTTACTCACTGCTCTGTGTTTGTTAAGTAGTCTACAACATGACCCTGCATTGCAAGCATTCCAATATAGTTATAAATGTTTCTGCTGTAATAAATCTTATCTCAGTCAGACTGGCTCTAAGCGGTACATTGCCAAAGAGAGGGGAACTTGTTATCTCCCCTACCACATTCCTGCTACTCACTGACTGGCTGAGGGCAGTTCAGTGCGACCCAATACTCCTCATCAGAAGCTGCTGAAATATGATCTGTGCTGTGCTCATATGTGTTTACAAAGCAGGCTAAATATGACAGTGCAGTTTCTAGGAGAAAAAAAAGAGTAAGGGAGGAAATTACATCAGGATTGGCTTCAGTTAGTGGCAGTAAAGATGGAAAAGGTCTGAAACAGTTTTTTCTTTATTTACTATATAAAATTCACTGAAATAAAAATGTGGACATTACAATATATACAGTATGTGTTATGTAAGTAGAACAAGTATTTATCTACGAGCAATAAAATCTATCTTTACCTATGGCGTCTTTTGCGTATACATGGGCACGTTCCCACGTGGGTCAGGCGCATGCCCGTGCGTGCGCGGAAGATGCTGAGCCATCGGACGTTGTCTATTCTGCCAACAGGACTCCGGAAAAGGTCAGATCTGGGGCAAGTGACACAAATGACTTCTAGGGGCTGGAAGAAAACCCAGGTAAGTAAAGATAGATTTTATTGCGTGCCTCGGATATCTCTTAAATGAATGGATAATACAAATGACTGCTCTCACTGCCAAGTCTGGCCATTCAATACTCCATCATTTGGCACATATTTTTTTTTGTTATATGGCTGGAATGTTGACATTAGTTAGAACCTTTTGTTCATCCTCAAGGGGTTGATTCACAATCTATAGAGAGATTAACCTCTCCTAGTAAAAGCAGTTGGCTCGGAATTATAAAAATGTCACTTGCAGCATGGAGAAAGTTCTACCTTTAGAAATAATGTAATTGGCTTTGTTAAATAAACATTCCACTTGTAAAAGCAATTATCTGGCTGCTTTTGTGTTTTAAGGAATTAATTACATAATGCATTTTAAGGACGTCTGAATAGGCAACAAGTGCGAGCCAAGCTTTCCTGTTTCCTTTCTTGTCTAAGAAAGAACCCCAACAGGCAGAACGGGAGACACTACTCAGTAAACAAGCACTGTATTCTCTCGCTACATGTTTACTAGCCGGAGAGGACAGTGATTACTCAGAGCAAAAGCCCAGTGTACCCATGGTTATTTTAATTTCATTCCATCGCTACAGCTCCCTCTCCTCACAAAAAAATACTACTGTTGCTATGCAACTAGTACAAATGTAATAAATGTTATAGTTAAGATGGGAGGTGTGACTTGGGCGCTTTCATACCATCAGCATCCCAATCTGATTTTTTGATTGCTTGTAATTTGCCAAATGCAAGGTCAGCACCATTACAGTGGGGATTTTGGTGACACCTTTACAATAATGGGAACCGTGGTGACACCTTTACACTGAATGTATTCTGCTATACCCAAAAATCAATTGCTGACCTTGCCGATTGTTTTCCTGCGACTGCATTCAATGAAAAAAAAATGCAAAATACAATGTGACTGAGTTGCAGTTAGTTTTGCTTTTTTTTTTTTGGTGTGAAAAAGCTATAAGAGTCACTGGACCAAATCCATACCATTAATTAAAACTTAGGGTCAACACACACCATACAATCTTGGTTGTTCAATCTTACCACTTTCATGTAGTATAAGAGCTTATCCAATCAATCTTTCAAGGTATTTTCAATCTGTTGGCCCTTATACTACATAGATTTGGTAAATCTGTACAACCAAGATTGTATGGTGTGTGTTGAGCTTGAACAGAGGTAGATTGAAGTTACAATCAGCCAGACATGTTGGGACTGATTTCTGGCAGATTCAGATTGAGCAAATAGGAGAATCGAGGAGCGTGTGGCAACCTTAAGTTTCATACAGAAATTTAAAGAGAACTTGTAATGAAGAAAAGTGCCCCTGGGGCTTCCTCTTTCCTCCAGTGTAGGACTGATCCAGCACTGGTTCCCTCGGTCAGCAGCAGATGGCAATATTTACCTTTGGGGTCCAACGCAGGCACAGTACCATCTTCTCCCTTGGTCTCTGGTGGAAATAGCCAAACCCAATCAGGTCTGCTCTATTGTACAGGCGTCTAGCACCTGCGCAGTAGAGCGGACCCGATCGGGCTCTGCTATTTGCACCAGAGCCCGAGGGGGAAGATGGCACTGTGACTGTGCTGGATCCCAAAGGTAAATAGTGCCATCTGCTGCAGCCGGTACTGCACATCCGGCAATCACTGGGTCTGGGCTGCACAGAAGGACGGGGGAAGCTTAACTAGGACCCAGAGGCTTCCCCCTCCCAAGATAAGTACCCCATAGGGACACTTTATTTTTTACAGTGTCTCTTTTATGCAGTTCACATTATATGCACATAATGGTTGCCCTACCTGCATTTCAGATAATCTGCTACTGGTTTCAATCAATATTCCTATTTCTTGTTATTTATGGGCCCTAATTAGATGAAGCTTTGCTGTATTTTTCAAACCCTAGTTTGTTTCATTTTCAGTCATTTTAAAACTTTTTACATAATTTTCCAGCTGTACAATATAACCTTGTGGGTCTTTCTCACATCTTAGCTCCTTCCTTAATCCCTCAAAATAGCTTCTTCTATTTAACAGAGTGTAACGCAAGCACAATCAGATACATTGGTGATCTTAAAATGACAAAATTGCCATATTGTTATGACTTTCGCCATCGATAAATGCTCCTCCAGGCTCTTACAAGAAATGTTCTTGGGGCTGTTTTCACAGATGGCAGCAAGATTATGTTTAATGATTGAAGGCTGCGTTTACATTACTTACTATTAGAGCCATGCTATGTTAAACAATATGTCAGGAGCAGCATCAATGTGGGTTTCCCATTTGGCTTACACACAACACATATGTGGGATGGGAAGGAGCTCAAGAAAACAGAGAAAAGGAATCTAAGCTCTCTTAAAATATTACTATTCAGCTTTGCTTTAAGGCTACATTCACAGGGATAATTGTGCTGAATTCCAAGTAAAAACAGGAAAACAACATATGAAGTAGAAAAGTCGCACTACAGGTTATGTGCACATAGTGTTGCATACAGTGAAGCATACAGTCAATGAAAAGTATGCTTCACTGTCACTGTTAAAGTGATACTGAAGTAATTATGGCACCATCAAGTGTATTTACTCTTTTATATTTAATTAAGACATGTATGAGAAAGAAGTAACAATGTTTCGGAGGTACGACCTCCTTTTTTCAAGTTCTGTTCATGTCTCTGAACCGTCTAACAAATTTCACTCCTTTTATACTCCAACACTATGGGATTTAACCAATCACATGGTCAGGTCGCCTGTGGCAACCAATCAGCTCCAGGTGTTGCTATGCTGACCTGATGGGGAACTGCAATCTCTGGTTAAACCATGGGCTTGATTCACAAAAGACTGCTAACTGTTAGCGCGGCCGTTTTCGTGTGAATTTTCGCATTGCGCGCAATCGCGAATTTCCGCGCTAAACGATAACGGTTTCGCGCGCAAACGTGAATTTTCGCCCGAAAACGATATCGATTTCGCGGTAAAATTCGCTTTTGCGCGCGAAAACGTTATCGTTTCGCGTGAAAATTCGCGAACGCGAGTAATGCGAAAATTCGCGCGAAAACGCCCGTGCTAACAGTTAGCACCCTTTTGTGAATCAAGCCCCATGTGTACAGATATCATGAACTCCTTTGTCCTCCCCTAACCTGGGAGAAGCTCAGAGAATGGCAATCTGCCCATCTCCTGCCAGGTGCATAGACAACCAATACAGAGCGATGGATGCATCATCAGGCCACGCCCCCAGCCATCTTGTGGCCAAAAAGTATATTAACATAAATTCTCATAATCTTCAGTAAATCAAAATAACTTCAGAAAAAAAAACACAAACATACCAATTATAAACAGAATTAAAAAGTTACAAATAAATACAAAAATAGTAAAAAAATAAAAATAAAAGCAGTAAAAAAATAAAAATAAACAAAATAATAATATTATTATCAATATATTAAAAAAATCATCCACAGATATTATGATCAATAAATGACGATAGCTCATATTCCCTGTTCATTACCCTCTGTCCCAATGTATATAGCCTACAAAACCAAACTATCTCATGATAAAGCAATTTCCACACTCTATCACCCACCACTTGTGCCAAGATTTGGAATCAAAATTGGCTAATCTGGCTATTGAAAAGTTATGTGGTACTGCTGTGCTCCATAAGCCCTTGGAATGCTTAGGGAGCACTTGTGTCCCAAAGTGATCTCTAAGCCCTCTGAGGACTCTGGCAGGAGACATACCTTTACCGGGGGACAGTGCTGGAACAAAGGGACCAAAAGTTTACAGCCAGGAAGTCTCAATAGGATCTAGAGCATTCCATCTCGATATTGTCTGACTTTTTTTTTTTACTGCCTTGCTTTAATGTGCACATTATGCAGTGATGTTCTGCAGTGTGTTGGGTTGCCAACTTGCCATGCTCCATAAGATCACATCGCACTGGATGCCCTGTAGGTTTCAAACTGCAGTGTAACATTCCGCTTTAATTTGCACCTGGTACATCCCACTGCAATGCCCCACTGTGAGCAATCCTGCCAATCTGGTTCTGGTTATGTATATTACATTAAGAGTGTGTGTGTGTGTGTGTGTGTGTGTGTGTGTGTGTGTGTGTGTGTGTGTGTGTGTGTGTGTGTGTGTGTGTGTGTGTGTGTGTATATATATATATATATTCAAAGTGCCTTGACATCCCAGCATAAGAATATGCTGCTGCACTGCCTGTCTACATCCATGAATTAAATACACTTTGTCAATATGTATTTGTCAACTCGACAGTTTAAGTACCTAAAAGCAGTTAAGGGCAAAAAGGTTTATGAACCCTGTCCTTCGGGATTAAGAGATGTTCTCCACTGCAAGCCTGAAAATGAATAAAAGATCCAGAGACATATGCAATCTTCCAGTCAATGCTTAGCAGATATTTTTCTAGGGGAAATAAATCTTATCTATGAGACAAGCTGGAAAGACTAATATGCAAAATTGCAGTTTTAATCCATGCAGTATTAGACGGAAGTAGAAGAATCACGAGATATTGTAAAAAGAATGTATAATGCGCCTTTTATAGCGGTCTGAATAGCCAATTAGCATTGAAGGCTTAGTGACAAGATGAATACACAGTTTTAACTTGTGATTTTATCTGACAGCAAGGCTCTGTAGACTGCAATGGCCCTATTCAGTGACCTCTTTCTCTCCCTACCCCTCGCCCATGGCAGGGCTAACAGTATATCCAGAGAGATTGACAGGAGAGCAGTGAAAGTAACATAAAAATAACACTAATGGGTAAAATTCCCATTTCTGGGAATAATGATAACCTTACATTTTCCCTAGAGCTTTTTTAGTATGTCCCCCTATATAATCCCTTTATAGGGGTACTCCACCTTTTAATAATTAAAAGACAATCTTCTCTTCATTAGGTACACATTCCAGACACTTACCGTCTTCCCATATATAATGGTGCAAATTGTAGAGAATGTATTCCTCCTATTTCTAAATGAGCGTGTCAGTCGCAGACTTGCAAAAAGAGGGACAAAACATGTTTTCATCCTTTCAGATCTTGGCTAATCAAAATTGGACCTCATTAAACCAGGTTTATTTCTGGAAATGCTTTCTTGCTTTCTGCTCTTTTCAGGAAATTGCTGAACTGGAGGTCAAGATTTCAAGTGAATTGCATGCAACACTTCACTGTTGCCATGGCTGCCAGGAAGTAAGATTTAAACTTCCTGGCACTTTTTTTAAAAAGTAATAGCTGGCTACAGCCTTTAATAGAAATGTAATATTAATGATGAGTGTAGTACTGATATTTTTTAGAAAAAAAAAAGAGACGGTGATTGAGATACAAATAACTCTAGCATGCTTGCAAATAAAATGCAAATTGTTTGTAGTTTAAAAATGGGTCAACATTTTCATAATTGCGAAAATTTTCATAATTATGATCCTTTTTATTGACAAATGTTTGTGTAAAACACAAAATTATGATTTCTGTTACTCGTAATTTTGTGTAATTTTTCGTAATGAATGATAAATTATGACATTACAACTTAAACATGAAATTATGAATTAGTGAGAAACTACAACACAAATGTACAGATTATAACGTTATTATTTTTTTTATAATTATGAATTATGATTTTGTGTTGTAATCATAAATTTTGTGTTGTAATTACACAAACAAGAATTCTTTCAAATCATACAATTTGTAGGTGAAGCAGTCAAGCAACTTATATCCCAATTTATTGCTGCTTCAGAGAGTCAAATAACACTTTGTTTTCAGAGAGGAATGCCAAGTACTCTTGATTAACCATTTAAGGACCACGGGCATAAACCTTTTTACAAAAAGGCCACTGCAGCTTTAAGGCCTCACTGCAGGGCCATACAACTCAGCACACAAGTGATCCCCCCCCCCTTTTCTGGCTCTGTTGGTGGGCTCTGATGGCTGCAGGGATATTTGCTTATTTTTTAATAAATATTTGTTTATTTTTTGAATGAAATAAGCTTTTTTTTTTTTTTTATTATTTTTCTATAAGTCCCTCCCTCCCTCTGCCAGCCTATGACAGTGATCGGCTGTCATAGTCTTCAGCCAATGAGAGCTGATTGCTCTCCTGCATCCTAGGGGGACAGCCTTGTCACACGGCTGTCCCCAGTACAGTGCTGCCTTAGATCGCAGCGCTATACAGTGTTATTAGACGGCGGTTTCGCTGTCTAACAGTGTCCTAGTGATGATCGCCGCTGGAAGACTGATGACAGAGCAGAGCTCCATCATCCAAGTGGAGATGCGTGCACATCGACGCACACAATCTCGTGCAAATCCCTGCCCCAGGACTTTACGCACATCGGCGTTAGGCAGTCCTGGGGCTGCTGACGTGGCCAGACTTATCGGCATGACATGGTCGGCTAATGGTTAATGAGACTCGTGATTGTATCTAAAAAAAAATATGAGGTACTAAATGTAGGTATTATCTCTATAGACATACATTCACATAATCCTAATTAAACAGTGCCTCAATAGGTTAAAACTGTGACATGTATTCCTGAAATGATTAAAAGGTTAATATAATAAGTAAATATTCCATCTGAAGGCAAAACAATGGTATTGTGCACTTACTTCCATTGCACGTAACAAAATTGTTGAAAGAAACCAGCTGCCCACTAGAGGTCACTGGTGGGAGAGAAGACCACATTCACAAAATAACAGGAAGCTCTTCTCTTTATTTAGCAGCGAATCTTACTTGCACATTTGATCTCTGGACAGCTTAAAATAACCTGATGCTTTGCATATTTTAGTATGCCTAAAATTGTATCTCTTGTGATAAAGAGCCCTTAGAATTATATTTCCCCGCGTTAGTCTAAATTCAAAGAACACAAAACGCTTCATGAAGATGTTATTTTGCTTTGGAGTTCTGCTTTAAGACGGAAATAACATTTGTATATGTTGCATTAAATGTACTGTTAAGTAAACAGACTCGTCAGAGACTATAGAGAACACACTGGAATAATCACATCATTATTGAATACTCTAGATAAGGTGTATTTTACTTCAAAGAAATCAATGATATTGTTATTCTAACGTAAGAAAACAAGACACAGTGATTGCAAAACTACCATCTCCAAGATAAGGGGATATGAAAAGTATGCAGAGAGAAGAAAAGAGCTAAAATCAATGAAAAATAATTGAATCACATATAATTTGTTGACAATATTCCAATCTCCAACACAATGTGGTGCCCAGAGTTGTGATTCATCTAAGCGTAAGATGGTAAGGTGGCCTCCTAATCATTGACCTTCACCGACACATCCTTCTAAGGATATCACAATTAAACTTGGCCCTACACAAGACAGTAAGTTAGAAATCCTAAAACTTGGTTCTTTGATAATCTTGAAAAATACAAAGCAATAGGAATGGCAGCAAATAAAATAAAAAATACCCTAATAATAACAACAATTTTTAATGCATACGTTTAAGTGATCATTCATTGCTATTAGGTTAGTTCTTATCTAAGAAACAAATATTATTATTATTATTTATATATAATGTGCAACATATTGGGCAGTGCTGAGAAATAGATAAATAGGGTGACAGACAACAACTTACAAGGTACAAGACCACAGAGTTCAAGTTTTAGAGACCACCTAATTCAAGTCCAAGTAGTCTGCAGGAAGGATACCTGATGAAGGGGGTGCATGATCAAGCTGGGTATGCTGGAAGGGGGACACCCTGCCAGAGGCTTACAATTTTAAGGGAGGGAATAGGGATACACTAGGTATGGGTTGCATAATAGGTTCTCAACCAAGTGAATGTTGGCATTGATGTTAGTGGGGGGGGGGGGGGGGGGGTATGTAACCCTGAAGAGTTGCATTTTGAGGGCTAGTTTGAATGTGTTGATGGATGGGACAAGCCTTATGGACGGTGGAAGGGAGCTCCATGAAGTGGGGGTAGCTCTTGAGAAGTCCTGCAGTCTTGAATAGGAGTGGGGGATGGTGATCAGGTGCAGGCCATTGGAGGATCAGAGGGTCTGGGCAGGTGTATGTCTGCAGACAAGTTCAGAGATGTAGGTCAGGCTGGTGTCATTTTCAGATTTGTAGGTCAGGCACAGAATATTGAAGGTGATCCTGGTGCCTGGAGTGGACAGGGGCTTAAAGCGTGGAGTCATGGAGGTGGAGCAATGGCAAGAATGAATCACACTGTATTTATAAAGGGTTATCATATAAGGGGTATAAATTAAAAACTTGAGACAAATATTCACAAAGGCATAACATGGTACATGAACCTGCTGGGTTTAGAGAATGAGTAATGGATGGCAGAAGTTCATACCAAATAATGTCTGGGCATTGCTGGCTTGAAATTATTGCAAACATTGCTTGAAAATTATTGAAAACATTGCTTGAAAATTATTGCTGCTTTGAAAATTATTGCAAACAAAAGCTATGTATGAGTTGAGCACCTATCACAAAAAAAAAAAAAAAAAAAAAAAATCCACATATAGCTTTTGTAATTCAAACAAAACTAAAAAACAACAAAAACTTCTGGATTGGGAGCTGCAGATGTGGAGATGATCTGTCTGGGGGTGTGCCAGATCTCACTCAGAAACACCATAACCAGTGGTAAGGTAGCATCCATAATTTATAAAAAGCCGTAGCGTAGATAAAGAGCTGTGGGCCTCGATGCAAGTTTTACAATCGGAGGGGGGGGGGCACTCTATATTGATACAGCGCACCAAAACCTGCCAATGGCAACTACAGTGTCAGAGGTGCAAAAAGGGGATGGGAAACAGTTTGTTAATGATTAGCATTATTCAAAGTATCTATAGAATTGATTATTATGACAGGACCAATAGAGAGCTAATTCTGTAGTTGAGGGAGGGCCCTTCGGGGCCCCTCTGGCCCAAGGGCTCCGATGCGGTCGCTACCTCTGTACCCACTAGTGCTACTCCCCTGACAAAAAGCAAGATGGCAACCCCAATGAAACCAAGTCTGCAACTTCTGGCCAGCACATTGAGATGGTACTTTTTTGTTGTCTATAGGTTGTGGAGGGGATGTGGTGATCCTTTACAGCAGTCGCAACCCACAGGAAGATTGTAGTATATTGGTATAGTTCTACTGTATATCTCCTATTTGTCGATTGGAACATCAGCTGGCGCAGTGTTTTATTCTTTTTGTACTTTTAACAAGTTTTACTTTATACAATTGCATTAATACTGTATATGTAGATAGTGGCAGAGATGGGATCAAATCGAGGAAAGTTTAGTTTGGGTACCTTCAAAGTCAGTTGGTTTGGTTGGAAAAAAATGCCACCTTACTTGGTAGTAATATATTTCATTTTAATTCACAAACCACTAATGATGAGTAGTAAAACAACTTAAGCTTTTTAGCCAGCTATTCAAAATCATCAAACAAGTCAGTAAAAACACTGTAAGATTAATGTGGATCACCACCAGCCAGCAGAAAAGTGGGAGGAAAACCAGCTGAACAAGAATCCACCTTATTAAAAAGTGAAATAATCACTTGTATAGATTCCGTCTAAACTCAGATATCAAAAAGGACATTGATCTAAGTTCACTATGGAAAAAAAAGCCAACTATTAACCTTGTGGATATTTGTGCTTGAAAGCTGATGTATTAAAGTAGCTCATATCTAAGCCCCTGGAGACTTAGGGAGACAACTGACCTCTTATTTTAAATAGTAAAGTATCTTATGTTATGATCAAAATATCAAGCTATCCTTAGTTAAACATAAAATAAATCAATGTTTAAGCCTTGCTACATGCA